>NC_061120.1:36500920-36534741 GCF_002878395.1 Capsicum annuum | reverse complement strand
ATATTTAGTGTGTGTGTATATTGTAGTATATTTTATTTAAAGTAGTACGTATATATTGAATGGTACGTATATATGTGTGTATATCTTCTATAGACGTATATATTTAACGTATAAATGTGTATATATTTTATAAATTAGTATATAACTATATATTTAGTGTGTGTATATATTGTAGTATATATATTATAGTATATTTTATTTAAAGTAGTACGTATATATTGAAAGGTACGTATATATGTGTGTATATCTTCTATAGATGTATATATTTAACGTATACATGTGTATATGTTTTATAAATTAGTATATAACTATATATATAGTGTGTATATATTGTAGTATATATATTGTAGTATATGTTTTATTTATAGTAGTATATATATTTAACTAACGTATAGTTGTATACACGATTACATGTGTAATTGTAATTGTGTATATCTATTGTGTGTATATATTTTTTAAATTCTAATGTAGTATATAGTATATATATATATAGTGTGTATATATTATTTGATGTATTTAAAATGTATATAGGTGGGTATACATAATGTATATTGGAGAAAAAACTTTTTTTTTTGGTTTTTGACTATTTTTTACTGAATTTTTAACCAGGTTTAGGTGGATTGGACCGGGTTGGGTTAAGTGGGTCAGGTCAGAATTTTTTTTAAAATTTTTACCGTTGGGCCCGGAGTTGGACCGGCCCGAATTCGGACCGGCCCATAACTCGGTAAAATTTCACGGGTCGATTCCGAGTTGACCCGACCCACTTAACACCCATAATTAAAATTGATGAGAGCTCGACACCATTGTTGGTGGCGCAACAAAAAGGATTGGTAGAATAATTTAAAAATTATCTCTCAATAATTTTACTAAGCATAGAGGATTTTAAATAGTCAACTTAAAAATAGAAAGTCTTCAAAATAAAATTCATAATTCAAAATTATTTATTTAACTCAACTAGTATACGTACTCACGTGATGCGCGGATAATATTAAAGTAGAGTATGAATTTTAATAATTTCATATTAGGATGTCTCATCCGAACATGTTAAATCATAATGACTACCCTTGCCCATCTTCACCTCCACCCAACCCCACCCCTACCCACCCTCATTTTTTTTTTTAAAAAAACCCCCCCCCCCCCCTCCTTCCTCAATCCCTCCACCTCTAATCAAATCTAAATGCAAAAATAATTGTGTTATTATAAAATAAGTTTCATGCTTCATAATCCCCTCCTCCCCCCTCCCCCAATCAAATTTGTATTAGTAAAAATAATTATGTAAAAAAACTTGTATATTTTTTGTTTTTTTTATTATATTGCTTAGTGCTATAATTTATAGATTTAAGATTGTCCAAAATACTTTAAATGTTTATTCTATTGTCTCTCCGTCTGTTCAGTCTATAATATATATATATATATATATATATATATATATATATATTCTAGTTACGTTTAATATATAGTGAGGCACTGGTATGAATTGTACGTTTTACCTTCCCTAAACTCTACTTTATGAAAATTCTTTGAATATATTGTTGTTGTATATTCTCTTTCTACAAATGTGGAAGAGAGATCGACACTTTCCATGGTTGAAAAATGGGTTTGAAAATTATATGTATCAAAATATAGTTAAAATTGGTATTGGTTGAAAGCTCCGATACCATTGTTGGTGGCACAACAAAAAGGATTGGTAGAATAATTTAAAAATTTATATCTCAATAATTTTATTAATCATAGAAAGTTTTAAATAGTCAACTTAAGAATGAAAAATCTGCAAAATAAATTAAAAATTAAAAATAATTTATTTAACTAAATTAGTATATGTACCCACGTGATGCGCGGATAATATTAAACTAGAGTATGAATTTTAATAATTTTATATTAGGATGTATCGTCCGAACATGTTAAATAATAATACTTTAAAGTTCAACTATTATATTATTTTTCAATGACTTACCCTTGCCCATCTCCACCTCCACCCAACCCCACCCTTACTCACCCTCAATTTTCTTTTTGTAAATAATCCCCCCCACCCCCACCCTCCTCCCCTCCATCCCTCCACCTGTGATCAAATTTATATGAAAAAATAATTAAGTTATTATAAAATAAGTTTTATGTTTCATAATTCACCCCCCCCCCCAACTAACCAAATCTATATTAGTAAAAATAATTAAGTAGAAAAACTTGTTCATTTTGTGTTTTTCTTTATTACTCCTTCCATTTCGTTTTGGTCCTCTTTCTAAAAATTTTTGTTTCAATTTAATTGTCCTTTTGATGAAATCAAGAGGATTTTATTGTGTTCTTTTAATATTACCCTCAACATTAAATGATTAAACAAAGTGTATTTACTCAAATTCATATTTTCAATGCATAATTAATATGGTTATTTTAGTAAAATAAGCCTCTATTAAATAATTTCTTAAGGTGTGCCAAGTCAATAAGGGCCAACTAAAATGAAACGGAGGGAGTATATTGGTTAGTGCTACAATCTATAGATTTAAGATTGTCCAATATAATTTAAATTTTTATTCTATTGTCTCTCCGTTTGTTCGGTCTAAAATATATATATTCTAATTACATCATTATATTCTGATGCAGTGGTATGGATTGTACGTTCTACCTTCCCAAAACTTCACTTTATGAAAATTCACTAGATATATTGTTGTATATTCTCAAAATTAGTTCAAGTCCCCCACCCCTCAAATTAAACACTTTCATACTATCGAAATATAATTTTATCTTATATTCTATGATTTATATTTGTTTTTTTATATTTTTTTTATAATAGTGAAACGGATGAAGCCCAAAATTACTAAAATAAAAAAGCTTCTTCATAGATGAAAATTTGCAAGTAAATTTATAAGAGGATTTAAATTAACATATCGAAATGTCCTCTATAAATCTGTTGTATAATCCTCCTAAAAAGTTAATATATAAATGTGATATTAGATATCTGTCTCATATTTTTTTAATTATATTATTTACAATTTATAGATATTAGGTTGTTAATATTCTTCCCTCCACCCCTAACTAAATTTATATGAACGAAAACAATTATGTACTTAAAAAAGAAAAAAACAATTCATTTTTTTCTTTATTATATTTTTCACAATTTAAAGATATTAGATTGTTAATACTACTTCTTCTACCTTTAACTAAATTTATATGAGTAAGAACAACCATATAATTCTACCAAATATATGTATCATCTAATTATTTCATTATATACATATAATTAATTTCCTACCCCACCCCACCCCACCCCACCACCTCTAACCAAATCTATGAGTAAAAATAATTATGTAATTATACGGATCCGCGTGATGCACAGATGAAAGTATTATTATTTCTACTCTTTATAGTTGTGACTTGTTTGAGTATATTAATCATATTACCTTTAAAAAGTCTAATATCATATTGTTATCTTAAAAAAAGTCTATTTCTCATATTGTTCCTAGCTTAAGTAAATGAATCTCTCCCCTTCTCCCTGTCCCACAATTTTCGTAACCAAATCTATATAAATAATCAAAAGAATTATATAATATTAAAAACTATTTATTTTTTTATATTATTTTTTATTACATTATTCACTATATACAATTATTAAATTTTTAATAATAATTTTTAATAGTCTATCACTTGGCGTAATATAGGTATCAAGAGCTCGTCTTATTAATATAAAATAGTTATATTAGTTTTGTTTACTTGTATATTTTTTTAAAAAATTTATTCTATTATTCACATCTCTTCAATTTAAAATTTATGGATAGCAATATATGCATTGTCTAATTACTATATTATATTCCTAAAAGTAACAACACTCAACTTAATAGAATTAAAGTAATTGAGAGTTGAAAAAGAACAAATTTTATATTCTACAGCATCTTATTATTATTTTCAAATAAATGTCAATGCATAAAATAAGTCTTTCACTTTTTATTTTATTAATTTTTTTAAGTATAATATTGAACAATTTAAATTGAGCTTTATTAAACGTAGGATTTTCACTCATTTTTTGAATTAAATTATTGTGTATTTATTTACTAACCAACTTATAACTTATTGTTGAAATATATTTTGGTGTTAAAAACTGTTAACATATTTTCAGGGAAGGGTCGATCTCTTCGGAATCTATCTCTCAAAATTATTTTCCTGCAAATCGTCCCTTCCGGTCATCTTGTCCAATCAGTCTTGTAAGATCAGCTTATTCAGGGGGTATTTTTGAAGTGTCATAACCTCGACTGAAAGGACTTGAAAGCGCCATATAAGGTCTCTTAATAGTGTGAGGCTTTTTGAGAAAATTATGTGGGCTTGGCCCAAAATGAAAAACATCACACCATGTAATAGTGTCTTTGAGTTGGCTAAGTCTAACAAAGTGTATAAATATGAGACTACAAATAAAAGGAAGGTCATTAAGCCTAATCAGGTCTCCTCGTCATGCCTTATTTATAAAAGGTTACATGTTTGTAGAAATGTGATATTGCATAAATACAAAATGTGCTACTACAGGCGAAGCTTATTATTCATTAATAGATTTTCTTATTTATTATCTTTAACGTTTTGAATATTTTTACCTTTATCAAAATTATCTTTCAATTAACTTTGAACCTCATAACTATCACGATTCAATTTCTCAGAACATGATGGCGCCTACCATAACCCATCAGTGAGCAAGCCAACCTATAGTCCGGAACGGCTATAACGGACACTCAATAATATAAGGAATGAATATGGAATAAATAAAATAGAGATCAATACATAATAAAATCCCAAAATTTGGTGGTATCAGTACAAGAGCTTCTAAAATAATAAGAGTTAAAAGGTGAAATATCAAGAGAAATACACTGATATGACTTATCTCCGAATACAACATAGAGACTAGTCTAATACATAAGAGAGAGATAAGTAATACTCTGAATGTCAGGAGCTCACTCTAAGTCTCTGAACCATGGTTGCTCCACACAGTGCACACATCAATGGTGATAATCCGTACTATGATCTACAGGCAACAGAAGTGTAGTATGAGTACCAAATAAATAGTACTCAGTAGGCAACTGCCAACTTAGCTCCAAAGATAAAACAGATAAATAAAACATATAAATAGAATGGAAACTACACCGAAGAGTTCAGAAATGATATAACAGCCAATGAGATAATAAGGAAGAACTATCCTATTCATGTCCAAAAGGCCCACATAATAAGGCTAAGTAAGTAATAAGGGTGCACTATCTTATGTTAGCCATACTTAGGAATCTAACTATTATATTGTATATCCTGGCCAATATATGTATAAAGAGCGAAAGAAGAATATATAATAATATACAAGGTCAGGGAACGAATATACCATAGGAACAAATAAAGGAAGGGACACACGGTAGTAATATAGTTACATACAAGTATATATATATATATATATATATATATATATATATATATAAACATGAGGTCGTCTCAAAGTATAACCTAGATCATCATATCCTATTCCAAGACCTCATTATAATCCTTCCAGGATTCAATTCTATCATACTCAGGGCTTCTAATCCACATGGCCAGACATGAAATAATCGTGTATAACAATGCAATCATAAGGTAAAAGAGGCCAAAAAAATACCTCAAATATCGATACCGTATCAACGACCAATCTATCATAAGCTAGCCATAATAATGATCATAACAATGATAATAACAAAATCAATAACAGCGCGAATAACCGGTAACTTCAGACAACCAAATGCCTAGCCGAGCATATGCATACCCCACCGCCCCAGACTCAAAAGGTTCAATCAACATACAATAACACAAAGCTTATTCATCACTTATATCTACACAACTGCTTTATACCGATTAATAGATATAGGTGCATACTGGTGATAGGCGATACACATGCAAGAATGAATAAAAGCTACACAATAAATCTCACAATCATCCTCCGAAAATGAACTGGGTATATGCATCATCATCACAATATCCTCCGACCTTGCCGAGTATCAATATTATCATCATAGTATCCTCCGGCCTTATCGGGTATCAATAACATCATAATAGTATCCTCCAGCCTTACCGAGTATCAATATGTCATCACAGTAATATCCTTCGACTTTGTCGGGTATCAATATATCATTACAATATCAATACATATATATATATATATCTAATAAGTGTGCGGACTCAATCTGTGGCTAAAAAGAGTGTAAATCCGTGAGTTTATTGCTCGGAGTGATCTTTGGGACTAAATCATTATGAAAATATTGAAAGGATCAAAATATCTCACAATCGAAGCAAATAATAGTGTCAAGTCATGGACTGGAATCTGTCTCATCCAAATCTTTAAAACATCTTTGCTAACCTCTTTCATATATTTAAGTTATCCATAAAGTTAGGAAATTATTATTGTGAATAAATCTATTTTCAAAGGTGAACAACAGTTTTCAAACCTTATTTAGGAAAAACTCATAAGATCGTATTTCAGCTAGAATTATATCAATTACCAATATAATAATTATGAATGTACCAAATCTATATGCCATCACCAGTATCCAAATCAATAATAGCACAAGCAACATACTGCATCTTTCTCCGTCCCATACCGGAGAGATGTGTATATAAACATATATATGTATATTCATAAACTATAATTCTACCCTTTACAAGGATAATTACTTCTCGGATGTCCATTTGATAACATAACACGACCCTTAGCTGAATAATATATCCAAAATAATCACAACATTATAATCACAACCTTAGGCCCATAAAAACATTGAAACTCATATCACAATCATATTTATAAGCCGTAGCATATCTATAATCATCTCACATATAGGAGGAAACTCACATCTATGAGGTGTAATATCAATAAGCATATCATATCTATAAGATATCCCATATCTATAAGCCATACATCATTACCATGAAGAATATTACCTCTCTAGGCCAATTATTATATCTAAGAGCAATATCATCTCTACAGGCCCGATAATCATAACTAAAAGAAAAATCATCTCTATAGGCCCAATATCATAACTAAGAGGAATATCATCTCTATAGTCCCAACAATCATAAGTAAAAGGAACATCAACTCTATAGGCCAATAATCATAACTAAGAGGAATATCATCTCTATATGTCAAATAATCACAAATAAGAGAAAAATCACCTCTATAGGCCCAACAATCATAACTAAGAGGAATATCATCTCTACAGGCCCAATAATCATAACTAAGAGAAATATCATCTGTATAGGCCAATAATTATATTTAAGAGGAAAGTCATCTCTATACGGCAAATAATCACAACTAAGAGGAATATCACCTCTATAGGCCCAATAAACATAACTAAGAGAAAAAATCATCTCTAAGGGCCCAACGTCATGTCTAAGAGAAAATTGCATCTCTATGGGCCAAGTATCAAGTCTAGGAGGAAATATTATCTCTATGGGCCAATATCAAGTCTAAGAGGAAATGATATCTCTAAAGGTCCAATATAACGTCTAAGAGGTAATAGTATCTCTAAAGACCCATTATCATTTCTATAAGGAATAACATAGCCATTACTCATAAGTCATAATCCAGGTAACATCATTACAATTACCAAGTCACGAAGTAACCTTATACTAAGGTTTACTAGCCTCAACTCTGCCCAACTAGGTCCACAAGGCTAACAAAAGTCTTGGCTTAAGTAGGCCAGACAATCCCACTTTTAATCCTCAATTTCCATATTTAGGCAAACTATTCCCTAACTAGGCTAAGGTATCTAGTTTAATTTCTAGATGTCAAGTAAGTCATAACTAATTCTAAGATAGGAACTTTGTCAAGAAACATGGGCATTTATGTCAATTTTATCCAAATTATGGTTTCAAGATAAGTAGAATATCCCAACTAAGGTTAGTCATACTAAGAATGATTCCAATACTTAAATTGCATCCCAAACCCAACATCATGTCATATTCAGCTACAAATTAACCTAAACAAGAGAGAAGTCCATTGGGTCCAAAAAGGGTATTAAACAATTAAACTTATGGGTCAAAACTCTCATCAAATCCCTAAACTTCAATATTCAATACTAAGTCATTCTATCCATAATCAATCTTAACATTCATATTCATACGCAATATATATCACACATTATCTATGAAGAAGAGTAGACAAAACCCTACCTTAAAGCCGAACTGCAAAACCTCCCACCATTCACCAAAATCTCATCTTCATTCCACAACCCAATATGCCAACACACTATCAAAATAGTAATCTACTTATCAATACGAGTCTAACGATAACCATATTACTCCATTGTGCTTCGAGTCCAAAAATGACACCAAAATCCCAAGCAGGTTCCACGTATGGAAAATGCATTTTTGAGGTTAACCCAACATGATATCAAGATCATAAATCATCAAGGAACCATAACCCTTAAGACATGGGTAAAAACAAAAATAATTTCGGGCTAAAACCAAGCCCTAAGTGAATTTGGGGTTTTGGGTCAAAAACCAAGAAATTTAGAAATAAAGTGATGAAATCTTACCATAATTCGAGTGAAAATCATGATAATAGATGTTACAAAAGGTATCAAGTTACCCACAATGATCAATTTTGAGTTATTACACTCATTTAGGAGTTCTAGGTCTCAAAAATAGGTCAAAATGGCCAAAATGCGGCCTATAGGGTTCTTATATACCCATACCAGTATGCATATACCGTTATCATGGTCTTAGGGGATGCTATCATGCTAGCACAATCACCATACTATTTTCTACAATCACGGTTTCTCCCTTAGCCACTAGATGACAGCAAAATCAAAATCTCGATTTTAACCCTCGAAACTTATTCAAAATCCAAAGAACATGATCCAATTATAAATTTTGAGTGTGAACTACATTTTAAATCCATTGAAATCATTAAAACTTTCATCCGAGATCATTTAGGGAAAAAGTGAGGCCCACACCTATAGTTCCATTTTTTTTATAAAATTCACTCAGTAGCCCAAAATAAGTCTGGAAGCATTAGGTCCTGAACCAAGGGTCCCTATAACTCCCTGGGAATAGGACCCTTGGAAAATTTCCTTGGTTTTGGATTTTTGGACTTGGTACGTATCCTTGGATATGAGTTGGGGAAGGGTTTGATGGTCCACTCGTACACTAGGCAGTGTGTTTGGTTTAGATTCTGCCGATGATACGACTCATCAAGGTACGAGTCGTATAGAAGGATACGAGGGTAGCAAGTCCTAGTCATATATTTTCTCAGGTATAGTCTTGTGGAATCTGTCCATGGTACGAGATGTAGGTATGATTTTGTGTACCACTCGTACCCTAAGTTATGAGTTAGGGTGGTGTGAGTCATACTAAAACTAGTATGTAGGGTCATGCAAGGTCTTGGGTACGAGATAGGGTACCACTCGTACCCTAAGGTACAGATTACATGGTGAGTCGTACCCTACATCGTGGATTGTTTTAATTCTTAAGTCAAGGGTAGTTCAAATATTTCCTACTTCAAAACCTTATGTCCTCACCTTATATAACCCATGGTGGCCTCTTAAAACATTTGTAAAAGGATTGAAATACTCCAAATACTCTCTCAAAACTTACTCTTGACTATTGGAGGCTAGGGTTTCTTCATGTATTCTTCAAAGGGCCCCAAGAGTCATTTTTCTCTTCAGAATATTCTTGTATAAGGTGTGTTCTCTTCCCTCATTATCAGTTCCAACTAAAGGCATGAATTTTATGCAATGTTTTCATAATTTGAATATTGTATGATTTTGGTTTTTCAAATATGATTTGGGGTTTTGGTTATAAATGTTTGGTCATGGTTTTCCTATGTTTTAAGTATGCTTTTATGTGCATTAATGGTGGTTTTGGGTAATTGGTCGCATGTGAATGGTTATTTAGTAATGGACTTTGATTTTGGAAATACTATGCCCACAATGTAGTTGATAAAATGTTTATAACAATTCTTTCACTACAATATTAGTTTTTCAATAGAACTTATGCATGGTTTAAACTTGATAATATAACCCTAAATGATATGAATGGTTTAAATGGTTTTGGAATGGTTTATATTAATAAACATACTTGTGGGATACATGGGAATGCTCCAAGTTAATTGGATAAAATGATCTATGGGTACGTGGGAATTCCTTGATCTCCAAAAGGTTTAGCTAAGGACAATACTTGCAAGTTATAGTCGGTATAACGATACCACTACTAATGGACTTGGTTAATAATAAATGGATAAGGGTTTGGTTGTTTGGTAAATTTTAATTGGGCTTAAAGGGGGATGTGTAGCAAAGTTGTGGAAGGTGGAGGTTCAATGTGTACCTAAACTGAAAACTCATATTTGCCGATATGAGGTTGGTCCTAGCGACCATATGCATGATGTAACAATTTATATTTGGGGGGATGTACTAGTCATCCCAGGTTCTTTTCTATGGTCGTGCGGCTTCACGTACTAAGGCCCTTTCAGCAGGTGGAGCTGAACCCATATAGCCCGTGGGTGGTTTTAGGACGACAAAGCTACACAGCAAAGGTAAGGGTTTTAAAGGCATGCAAAACCCGATTCCCTTTCTCGGCATAATTATATATATATATATATATATATGTATGTATGTATGGCTTTATACATTATTGTCAAGACCCAGACTGAGGTCCTATCCTCGACGGGCATCCCAAACCTCGAAGGCTCGAGGGACCACTTAGCATACTATCATAAGAAAAATCAATACATAAATCAAAGTACGGAAGATATAACAGTGTTCATTGGAAATTTATAATCTGACATGTGTCAATAAGATATGACGATACAATACTTCAACTGCTTTCTACGAAGACTCTATTAAATACTAACTGTCTAGGCTGGGACAAAGCCCTCGACTGAACCATCTACTGAAAGACTCAATATATAAATAAATACCTTTCGAAAGATGGATGACTCACCAATTCTGTCAATCTCAAGTATTCTACAGATATGATGGACTATGGGACTATAGGTGAGAGCATTTCATAAAAGCTTGTCACCATAAAATAGTTGAAAATACATGGGCACAATTTAATGAGCTTCAAAACATTTTCTTGAAACCATGACTCAACTCTGTATTTCTCTGCTGAGCTAGATGGTAGATCCTACAATCTGTAATTCCACGATCTATATGGATCCGCCCTTGCCTCAGTGGTCGAGCCCCCAACCTAAGTTTTTTGTGAAGGCTGGAGTCTTTGCATCACTACTACGCCATAAGGTCGTCGCCAGCATACAATCCCCCATTTTAGGGCAACATAAAACTCGTGTCGGCAAATCATGGTTTTGGGTAATGAGTTATCTGAACTCGTGCCTTCATCGGATAACCATCTAACTCTCTTTAAGCCACATTTTAGACTCTTAAAAAATCATTCTTTCTTCTTATAAACCGTATTTCTCATATTCTTTTTAGGACACATCATAACAGGGTATCGTCATATCCAGACTTGCAAGTCCTTCGTTTCATATCACAACATCTCTACTGCCCTTCATATTTCAAAGCGTGTTATTGACCACCCAATAGATTTAAAAATCAGGTGAGAGTTCATACTTCAAAAGCATATAAAAACAAATACTTTCTCTCTTCAATACTTTATGTACGGTGGTCATCTCTTTTATCAATTACATACATTTTCCTATTGGGAACAAGAAAATTTATAAATCAAGGAAAACACCCTCTCATTTAGTCATAAAATAGTACAATTCATACGTGACATTAAAATTTCAAACTCTAGCTTTTAGCTATTCGTATAATCAACCCACAACATGTAAAATCAATGGGTTTCATAGTAAGAGAGGGAATTACATAAATCATTCTCTCATTTAACTTCTCAAACTTAATAACACATGAAAACATTTTGAATTTAGGTTACAACACCAAAATTTCTACAAGACTTCATCATAATGGGATTTTCAATGCATGTTCTTTAACACTTTCAAAATCCATTTTGTATGCATAGGTATATACTCTTTAGATATTGTTTAAAATAGTAAATTCATGCCCATGAGGTTTAGGATAGTCCCACGTACCTTAAGCTTCTTGATTTGTGAAGAAAAGTTGAATCTTTGGATCCTTGGGGGAAAGGATTTTGGATTTTGTTCTTGGGGAAGGGTTTCCTTGGGAGCAATTTGAGTAAAAGAGGCTAATAATGCCCCTTTGGAAGCCTCACTTTGTGTTATGGATGAAATAGGGTGAGGGGAAATGACCCAAAATCCCCTTGGGCATCTAAAATCAAAAGCTTCACATGAAGGCACCGAGCGATACAGGCTCACCAGACATGTACTTTTGACCTCCCTAACCATGAATCAACTTTAAAACCAACATTTCGAGGTCAGGAAGGTCGATCTAATAATCCGTAAAGTATAGGGGTCTAAAAGTATCTAAGTCCTCAACACTTGGAGAAATTTTCAAGTCTTGGACCCCTTAAACACGCGACTGAGAACTTTTGCAAGGTATTACAATATCTCCCCCTTGAGAACATTCGTCCTCAAATGAGACTGGTTTAGATCGAGACAACTAAGGAATCGTAGGTCGTATACTGAACATGCATTGCTAGAAACATGATTACATACTGAGTCTAAAACATAATACATGAACTGAAATATAAACCATGGGATTAGAGTTTACACACATAGGAACAACGGTTTGATTACTAGCTTGAAAATACGGGGTGCTATATTATCTCCCCCGTAGGATCATTCATCCCCGAATGATAGGTAGGAACTTGTTGAATCTCTAAAAGTATGGAATAAAGAACGTAACCTCGTATTGAATATTTTCCTCAACAAAATATATAAAGGCATCAAAAATGCTTCGTGAGAACCCCTAGTAAAACGAGTAAGCACGAAGCGTGAGATAATAAGAATTAACATAGAGATGACCTTGCACATTAGTTCTAGGAATCATAATCATCACAACATAAGGCATAAGTTTATTTGGTAATAATAGCCCTAATTTACATAGGTACAATCATGAAATGAGATTTTGCGGGAGATAGGAATAAAAGCACTCTCTACCTTATAAGATACAATGAATAGATTTAAACTTAGAGACACTACTCGTCTGTGCCCAAACAATAAATAACATACTTCGGCATTTCCAACTTACAATTCTTCCATCACATATCTAACTATGAGAGTTTAAGTCCCACTGTTGAAGCCTAACCGAGAGTAGAAAGGTGCTAACTTAAGCTACGGGACCCCATACTCTATATGCCTTTAAGAATATCACTTTATCTTATCACTATAATCCAACAACTTCAATCTTAATTCAAGGAGTACTAACCACATAGCTCATTGATTTGTGTTCTTACCAATCACAACATTCAAGCCTATCATTACTACACCCACCTTATGGATCTCCCTACTAAGACCAGCAAATTCAATCACCCTCACAAAGATTTTTTCCACATATCTCCTTCTTAACTATTTCACATAACGAAAGTTCATTTCCTTCCTCCCCCTTCACCTATAACTTTAGCTAAAGAAATCACATCAAAATTTTCACATTCAAGAACATCTACTTCCCCTACCTAAGTCACTAATACTCTTCCATAACTACTATCGTACTATCATTCAAAAGGGTCATTAAGGGACCCGAGCATAAGCATCATGAATGGGAGTAACACTATTCAATTATGACTTATACTTATTGTACTACTCAATGAGGGACATGAAGTGAAGATACGATACAATAGACACGAAGTGCTTCATATATCAAGTGTATAGATTATAAGTAGAGAGTCATTCAGGTATAAACACAACACAACATGAGTTCTTAGGACTGGGCATGGTGAGAAACATGAGCGCATACATCCTGAGTCGTATCATATAAGGCCGAAATTCATAAAGTCAAGGATTGATACTTGAAGCTATTGTTTCTCATTTTCAGAGTTAAGATAGTCATGAGTTTGCATGAACCTTATCACTTTGGCTAATCCCGACGTAAAATAAATCGGTAACATATGGAAAGCAAATTTTCTTAGAACAAAGCATGATATAATACATGGACTTTTATGGATCATGAGCATCATAACATAAAGCTTGAATACATAAAAGACTGGATTTACTGAGACATCATTACTTCTAGTTTGGAGGTCAGAATATGACATGACTTACATAGAGAACTCAGACCTTAGACATAGCCAGGACTTAAACACATGAGACATTGGTAGAATGACCTCTTAAATTGAAGTAGGAGGAGTTTTCTTGAATAGTAATTGATTTATGATGATTCTTCCCTGAAACTTTCCACCATGAGAAAATTCAAGACCTACCTTAGTCTATCATCTCCCCCTTAGATCAAACTCATAATCTTAGACTTCCGAACATAACCTCACATCAAATCTATAGCCACAACTTTCAACACAAAAGGTATATCATCATACATATAAATGTTAAACTCTCCCTGATAAACTATACTCTGAAGGGCTTGTTTTCTAGAAATGATTCTCTTAACTTTCGCTAGCCTCTATAGCTATCATCCTATAACTCAAACTCTCATGAGCATTCACACTCTCATGAGCATACTTATCCACTTAATGAATCAACCACAATTTATTATTTTAACAATATCCCTCATGTATATATATTTATATATATATATATATATATATATATATCATAATTATTCACTCATTTTTTCACAAGTTACCAACCTAGGCTATTTCACACCTCACCTCAAGCCTACTAATTCGATCCCACAAAATATGCATCATTAGTCTTAAGCTACTATTCTTATCACCACAATCCATATCTAAAGTCCAAGCCTATAGTCTAGCATCAATTATGTACCACCGATGAAGCATGCCACATACTATACTAGTCCATCAAATTAGGAAATCAACCCAAATACCTCATTTTACTTAACTACTACCTACAATAACATCTTCTCCATGACATTACTACTACACCTCGCAATCCACTACATACCTTCTCACATATAGTACTAGGTTACAACTACTAGAGAAAAGATAATAAAGAGGGTAAAATCACATAATAAGAATTTTTTATCTTAATCTTATAAGATAACCCATTACAATCTTATCAACATATTCCACTTTCTCACATCATATTTAATCACTCATACATACATCCCCACTACCTTCAAGTTACATATATACCAATGAGTCTTTACCCATAACTTCTTGACTAATCTACCCCTTTCTATTCACAACCTATAAATGATTTCTATAACCACCATAACTATCCACTTTGAGCTCCTTCCCTATTTTGAATAAATAGAAATCATGGCCAATCACTTCCTTCACATACTACCATACAATCTACAAATCTTGCTACAACATTAGTCAATCACAATCAAAGAGAAAATCACCCCTCAGTCAAGGGTTATACAACTAAAACTACTTATTTATGTAAAAGTCACCCTCACTCTGACTTCTAAACTTGTGACTTTATATAACTAACTTCGAGATCACCTTACTGTCAATAGGTCATGACACATTAACATATACTCTACTCGGGTGAAAATACTATCCCAATATTCTGTCACCTATCTCTGCCCTTAAGCATGACATCTGTAATAAGGATTCTGAAAAGAGTTGAATACACTTCGTACCTTCAGCTGAAAAGAATAATTTCATTAAGATAGAGGTATACTCTAAAGTCAATACACTTTGAAGCACTAATGGCTCCTCTCAATTCTTTATTCTATCTCATAACTTTATGGATAACTCAATTGGAAAGGACCACATCATTTAGACTCTAAGCCTTTGAGATTAAATCGCCTCAACAATGATACATATCTAATAATATTAGAGTAAGGAAAGAATTTAGATAATTTTGTATGGACGATGCTATAGCACAAAATAGAGTACAAAAGAATAAAAAACAACTCCTAAATGCTTGATAGCCTCCTGATTAAAAGTGTGGTGCACAATAATCCATAAGCAAGACTCTACTAGACACAACATAGTAGACACCCTGAGACTATGAACCATACTCTGATACTAAACTTGTCATGACCTGAATCGAGGCCCTAGCCGTGATTGGTATCCCAAACCTCAAAGGCCCAAAAGACCCCTTAGTATACTATCATAAGCAAAATCCATACATAAATCAAAGTACGGAAGATATAATAGTGTTCATTGGAAACTTATAACCTAAAATTTTTCAACAAGATATGACAATACAATATATGAATCCTCTACTGAATACTAAATATCTAGGCTGGGACAAAGCCCCCGGCTGGACTATATACTAAAAGACTTAACATATAAATAAATGCCTTCCAAAAGATGGATGGCTCACTAATTCTATCAAATCCCAAGTGTTCTACTGATGTGATGGACCATTGGAATATATCGTATAACCTAAAATATGGGGGTCAATACGCAAAGGTACTGGTACATAGAATATTCTAAAAACAAAATATATTTTTATATAACATAGGTGAGAGCATTTTATAAATAATGTTAGCATAAAATAGTTGAAAATACATGGGCATATTTTAATGAGCTTTGAAACATCTTCTTGAAATCATGACTCAACTTTGTATTTCTCTGCTGAGCTAGATGGTACACTCTATAGTCTGTAATTACACGTGCAATATGGAATCCGCCCTTGACTCGGAGGCCAATCCTCCAACCTAAGTTTTTCGTGAGGGTTGGAGTATCTATATCCCTACTACGCCACAAGGATAGTGCCGGCATATAATCTCCTATTTTAGGGTGACATAAAATCCATGTCGGTAAATCACGATTTTAGGCAATGAGTTATCTGAATTTTTGCCTTCTTTGGGTAACCATCTAACTCTCTTTAACCCCCTCCCCCTATTTTAGACTCTTAAAAAATCATGCTTTCTTTTTATAAACTGTATTTCTCTTATTCTTTTTAGGGTACGTCATAATAGGGTATCACCATATCCAGACTTGCAAGTCCTTCATTTCATATCACAGCATCTCTATTGCCCTTCATATTTCAAAGCATGTTATTGACCACCTAATAGATTTAAAAATCAGGCGAGAGTTCATACTTCACAAGCACATGAAAACAAACACTTTTTCTCTTCAATATTGTATGTACAGTGGTCATCTCTTTTATCAATTACATACAATTCCCTATTAGGAAAATGAAAATTTATAAATCAAGAAAAATACCCTCTCATTTATTCATAAAATAGAACAATTCATACATGACAGTAAACCTTCAAACTCTTGCTTTTAGTTATCCGTATAATCAACCCACAACATGTAAAATCAATGGGTTTCATAATAAGAGAGGAAATTAGATAAATTATACTCTCATTTAACTGCCCAAACATAATATCACATGAATACATAAATATTTTAAATTTAGGGTACAACACCATAATTTATACAAGACTTTATCATAATGGGACTTTCAATGCATGTTCATTAAAACTTTCAAGATCCAGTTCGTATGCATAAGTATATACTCTTTAGATCTTGTTTTAAATAGTAAATCTACACCCATGTGGTTTAGGGTAGTCCCACATACCTAAATTTTCTTTATTTGTGAAGAAAACTTGAATCTTTAGATCCTTGGGGAAAAGGATTTTGGATTTTGTTCCTTGGGAAGGGTTACTTTGGGAGTAATTTTTTGTAAGAAGGCAAATAATTCCCATTTAGAAGCCTCAATTTGTGTTATAGACAAAATAGGATGAAGGGAAATAACCCAAAATCCCCTTGGGAATTTAAAATCAAAAGTTACATATAAAGGCATTGGGCAATGCGAGCTCTAGCTCGACAGGGTAAGCCCCACACCACGGGCTCCAGTTTGGTAGACTAGATTGGGTGCCAAGGTCTCTATCCCAGTAGACTAAATCAGGCATCATGGTCCTATCCCAGTGGTGCTACTATTTTTATCTTCCAAACTTGCCCCTATGACTGTCCGAAAGTTCCAAAACTCACTCGATATGTACTTTTGACCTCCCTAATCATAAATCAACTTAAAACCAAACATTTTTGGGGTTGAGAAGGTTGATTTAAAAATCTATAAACTATAGGATTCTGAAAGTATCTAAGTCCTCAACACTTAGAGAAATTTTCAAGTCTTAGACCCATTAAACACGTAACTGAGAGCTAAAATGAGCTAAGACTTTTATGGGGTATTACAATTATGGATGGTTTTACTTGGTTTTATAAATGGAATTATTTTATCCCTATCCTAAGTGCATGCTAGAGTTTATTTGCTAACCCATCTTCAGGCGAATGTATCCCCATGAAATATAAAAATTGGCCATTCTACTCCTCCTGCATAGCTATCAGACTTTAAGATCAATTGTTAGATTTAACTGGTGGGATTCCATAGTTCAAAAATCATCTATTTCATGTCATTTATTACTTTATGTATTTTGTCTTTTATAAACTCGATTTATGGCTTGTCGGGGGCATGTTTCGACTAAGTACTCTTTGGTCTGGTTTAGAGGCTTTGATGGACAATTGTAGGTTTGGGTATGGTATGGATTTTTTATGTTATATATATATATATGTGTGTGTGTGTGTGTGTGTGTGTATGTATGTATGTATGTATGTATGTATACATATATTGGATTATTATCTTAGTTTTCATTTAATGGTCTTGGTTTGAATATTGATTGGATATTGGGTGGTTGGACTTGGTTGGGTTGGTCTCATATTTAGACTTATCCCAAAGTCACCACATGGTTAAATACGCTATCTTGTTATATGTTTGAAATTCAACCGACTTAAGGTATGAATTTGGTGGTTAGGTTAGGTAACGGGGGCGGTTACCAGTCCTGGTTGGACTTGGGGTTACCCATTATAACAAGGCCCTAATTTGGGTCATGTCAAGTTGGTATCATATCTTTAGGTTTTGATGTCATGGGGTATCCACAAATCTATATCGAGTAGAGTCTTTATTATAGGTGTGTTGTGCACCACACTTATAATTAGGAGGCTACAAGGTATCTAGGAATGTTTCACTTTCTTGGTTGTTCTACTTTTGGGCTATGGAGTCTAAGGTCTTGAACTCTTCTCTAAAGCTTCCTTGATTCACTTTTTGGATCATGTCTTCTCAACAATTTAAAGTTGATGGAAATTCATTTGTCCTACTTGAGGACAACATGGATAGATCTAGTCCAACTTATGGGGCATAAACTCGGTCAAGGGTTGCAACTTCTGGTTTTCCTTGTAGAGTCCAACCGGTCTCCACAAACCCTATCTCAAAATATGGTACTTATATTTGGTTACCTCAAGAAGAGGTTACCAATACTGAGTTTCTACATTCTATTAATCTATTGGCCCAGATAGTGACAACTCAGTCACACCCGTCCAGTCCTATTAATAGGGAGAGGAATGAGGTAAGGTTGGTAAATTGGTAAGGGAAAGGCTCTCGATCTTCTAAATAAAGGGGAGGCCAACAGTATAGTGGTAAGTGGTTCAAGAGAAAGAGTTGGTGGCTTCTAACTCCTATTTTATCACTTGTGCTCCCTACCTGAATCTATCGGGAGGCAGTTGTTTTAAGATTGGTACATCCTTCTAGGGCACAAGGTGCCCAGTCTCAGGCCAATGGAGCCCAATTCGTATCATCCTATCCTCTTTCTATATTTTGTGGTCGGTCTCACCATGGTTGTTATGAGCAAGAGTGAAATTGGTATTTTGGTTGTGGTCAGTTAGGTCACATACAATTGGAGGGTCTCATAAGGGTGTCGCTTTGGGAAATAGGATATCGGTTGCTACTTCTTGCTTTGGCACTGGTTGAAATTATCTCAATGTTCTTACTGTTCCTCGGCAATCTGAAGCATCTTTTGATATCAACACTTTTATGCTAAACACTCATTTTCCTTGTGGTGTATCTTGTTTACTTAGTTAGAGGTCCCCTCTCTTTTGAGACCTTATTTGTGGTTATGTATTTTGGTCTTAGTCTCAAGGTTACTTCAAACTCTTTTTTTTTCTATTTCTACCCCAGTATGTCACTCTGTGATTGCTAAAAGAGTCTATAAGGGGTGTGTGGTATCTGCTGGTGATAAAGGGGTATTGGTGAAATTTTTTAACTCGGATATGGTGGATTTTGATATCATTCAAAAATGGATTGGTTGCACTCATGCTATGTGTTATTAGGTTATCGAATCTATAAAAAAAATTATTTTTAGGATCTATGGTGAGTCGGTTATGGGATGGGAGGATGATTTCATTCCCTAGATATTAAGGGAAAATTTGTATCATATCTTAGAACTCGTAGATTGTTTTCAAAAGGGACATTTCTATTATTTGGTTCGGGTTAAAGAATCTAACTCGGAAGGTCCTCCTTTAGTTTGGTTTGGTGCTAAAAGAATTTCCTGAGGTTATCTTAACAACCCTTATAGTGTCTTTCTAATGGGGAGGATGGTTTGGGATCGGTCTTATTTTGGATACTTGTCAATTTCTATTCTTTCTTTACAAAATGGTTTCGGTTAGGTTAAAGGGGCTTAAGGTCAATTAAGGGATCTTTCAGATAAAGGTTCCATCTATTCTAGTGTTTCCTCGATTGGGTGCTTTTGTGCTTTTATGTATAATGGGGAATGATTCCCTAGATATATGTTGTCAATGAATGACTAAGGAAGTTAGGGTGTCCTTCTAGCGAGGGAGGAACTTATATGTATATCCCATTTTATACAGGGTACTTTTTTAGTGGTACAGAGTGGTTGATAGACACTAAGTGTGGTCCTTAGATGTTGATATTGATAAAACAAGAGTATGTTAGCTCGGGAATAGCAATGCGGGAAGTTTAGGAGTAATTTGGTAGGTTGGGGTTCTAGTCATTGGATAGGTTAGATCATGAAGCTTACATGTATCTTTGTCCCTATATTTGCATTTTATTATTGGCATGAAATTGATTATTAAATTCATGATTTGGAATTTGGGTTTTGGCACAATTGAGGACTTCGACATGATTACTCATTTAAGTGATTTTCCATGGATTATGATGCATTATTCATATTTTACAAATGTTTATGAACATTGTAGGAAGCATGAAAATGTTAAATAGATTTTAGGGTACTATGGATTCCCCAATTACTTGGTTTTGGTTTTGGAAATTTTATGCCCTCAAACTATTTGTGAAATTGTCATTGAATATAATTTTTTCATATGGTTTAACTATTGTTAAATCTTTGCATTGCATAAATGTTAAAGGAACATGAATTGGTTTTGGTTGGATTCAAATAATTTTGGAAAGGCCATGGTGGCCGTGGTTTGATTTTAAATAGTTTTGGTTTAATTGGAAACCTTGAAGTCAATTTGGTCGAGGGTTTTTGAATGTCTGTGCTGGGCTCTAGGTAGCATTGGGATGGCCAAGGTTTTGGGTATAGGAAAACCAAACGTCCCTAGTGTACATTTTTGGTGATACCTTAGAGCAGAGAATTGTGGTCGTTGGTGTAATGGGGTGAAGGTTGGTGGTTAATCTCAAGTTTTCTTCTTACGATGGACTTCAAGAGAAGGTCAGGTCGCATAGTCTAGTGATACTCTTCTATCTCGGTTAAGAGAGTACTCTACTAGATCTGTGTGTATTCTTATAGAGTTTATGCCTAAGGTTCACATTTTTCATTCCCCTTGTTCCCGGGATATGAGTCTTGACTCTACATTGCATTACTCATGGTATATATGGTTGTGTTTCTTTCGGTGTCCAGTCTTAAGACTCCTTTTTGGTATGGTTATGTCGGGGTGGATCTTTATTATGGTTTAGGTGGTTGTTATAAAGTACTTCGTGCTTATGGAGCCATGTCTTGTTTCGGGGGGTCTTTGTCTTGCCTTGGCTAGCATGGACAATTCTCGTAATTTAGTTTCTTAAATGATTTTTCTTATGCTAGGACAGTAGTGGCATTGGGGAGCATGGTGATGTTGTGAAATGGGGAATATAGAAGTCCTTAAGTGGGGACGAGTCTAGGGTGACTACCAAAGTTAAGGTTTTGGAGGGTAAGGTAAAGTGGTTGTCATGAGAAATGGTTAAGAAAGGAATAGGTGGTGGAAGCTTTTGTGAAATATCAAATGGTGCTAGATCTTAGTATAGATCATAGCATGGGTGTATAGGTGGTAGGCTTGAATGTTGTGATTGCAAGATATACCAATAGTTGTGTGGGTACTTAAGGGGCTTAGAAAGGCATGGTTTTATACAATGTTTTTCATGGTTTGATTATTGTATGGTTTTGGTTGTTCAATTATAGGATGGAGGCTTTGGTTATAATGTGTGGACATGGGTTTGTTCATGCCTTTTATTTGTGGTTTCATATTATAAGGGTGATGGAAGAGGAATAGCATTTCGGGATAGATGTAGGAAGTAAAGCCCGGTGGCCTAAGTTAACTCCTTTTAGTTTTGGATAGGCTTGAACATAGAATTGGTGGTGTATATTTAGACTCAAGCTCTTGTAGTAATGTGTCTCGATAAATTCTAAATTGAATCGGACTTGCTCTCTAGCATGAGTCCATTCATCCGGTAACCTATGTGTTTGTATTGTGGGTAAAGTGTGGATGGTCCTTGGTTGGTTGGTCCCTTTGATTAGTATTGGTATCTCGAATTCTTTGTTCTTTGAGAGGATCCTAATGTCGAGGATCTTGGATCGGTAAGTTCGTCGGTTCCAAACAAAATCTTTGGTTTCGGTAAAGCTTTCATGGTGAACCTAAAAGTCCAAAAAAGCCATTTAGAATGTGGAGGAGGACATGGAGTCCAAGTATCCGCATTGGTTCTTCATTTCAGAAACTCGTGTGTAGGATATGTGTTTTTTATCACATCTTGGTTTCTAACTTGGTTAAAGGTGAGAAATGGTTTCTCTTGCATCTTATTTTTCTAACTTAGTTAGAGGTTGGAATGGAGGTATTGGGGGGTAAATCCTGCTTGGGGTATGTGATGAACTTCTCATCTTGGTTGGTGTCCTCGTCTTCCACATTGGTTGAAGAAAAGTTTAATGTGTGTTAATGTGTTACCTCATTTTTGTCCTTACCCTTACTTATCATTCGAGGATGAATGATACTAGTGGGGGAGACTATAACGCCCCGAGAATACGACCCTTGCAAAATTTCCTTGGTTTCGGACTTTTGGACTTAGTATGACTCAAAGGTACCAATCGTATCCTTGGACATAAGTTAGTGAAGAGTTTGATGGTCCACTCATACATTAGGCAGTGTGTTTGGTTTAGATTCTACCCAAGATATGATTCATCAAGGTACGAGTTGTATAGAAGGATATTAGGGTAGAAAGGCCTAGTCGTATGTTGTCTTAGGTATGGTCTTGTGAAATCTGTCCATGGTACTAGATGTGGGTAGGGTTTGGTGCACCACTCATACCCTAAGGTACGAATTAGGGTGGTGTGAGTTATACTAAAACCAGTGTATAGGGTCTTGGCAAGGTCTTGGGTAAAAGTTGGGGTACCACTCGTACCCTAGGTATGGATTCCATGGTGAATCGTACCCTACATATGGCTTGTTTTAATTCTTAAGTCAAGGTTAGTCCAGATATTTCCTACATCAAAACCCTTATGTTCTCACATTATATAACCCTTGGTGGCCTCTCATAACACTTGTAAAAGGATAGGAACACTCTAAATACTCTCTCAAAACTTAATCTTAAAGATTGGAGACTAGGGTTTCTTCATATGTTCTTCAAAGGGCCCAAGATTCATGTTTCTCTTCGGAATCTTCTTGTATAAGACATGTTCTCTTCCCTCATTGTTATTTCCAACTACAGGCATGAATTTTATACAACGGTTTCATGATTTGAATGTTGTATGATTTTGGATTTTCAAATATGATTTGGGGGTTTTGGTTATAAATCCTTGGTCATGGTTTTCCCATGTTTTAAGTATGCTTTTATGTGCATTAATGGTGTTTTTGGGTAATTGGTTGCATGGGAATGGTTATTTGGTAATGGACTTTGATTTTGAAAATACTATGCCCCAAATGTGTTTGATAAAATGCCTATAACAATGCTTTCACTACAATATTGGTTTTTCAACGGAACTTATGCATGGTTTAAACTTGGTAATGGAACCCTAAATATACGAATGGTTTAAATGTTTTGGAATGGTTTTTCTTAATAAATATACTTGTGGGGTACATGGAAATGCCCTTAAGTTAATTGGATGATCTATGGGTATATGGGAATCCCTTGATCTCAAAAAGGTTTGGCTATGGACAATACTTGCAAGTTATAGTCAGTATGACGATACCACTGCTAATGGCCTTGGTTAATAATAAATGGATAAAGGTGTGGTTGTTTGGAAATTATTTTAATTGGGGTTAAAGGGGGATGTGTAGCAAAGTCATAGAAGGTGGAGGTCCCGGGGGGACCTAAACTGGAAACTCATATTTGTCGATATGAGGTTGGTCCTAGCGACCATTACATGATGTCACACTTTATATTTTGGGGGATGTACTAGTCATCCCAGGTTCTTTTCTCTGGTCGTGCATCTTCACGTACTGGGGTTCTTTCAGTAGGGAGAGATGAACCCATATAGCCCATGGGTGGTTTTAGGACGGCAAAGCTACACAGCCCAGGTAAAGGTTTTAAAGACATTCTAAACCTGGTTCTCTTTCCACACATGATTATATATATATATATATATATATATATATATACATTATGCATTATGGATGTTTTACTTGATTTTATAAATGACATTATATTATTCTTATCCTGAGTGCACGCTAGCATTCACCCGCTAACCCATCTTTGGATGGCCGCATCCCCACACGATGCAGGAATCGGTCATTCTACTCCTGCTGCTTAGCTATCGAACTTTGGGATCAGCTGTTAAATTGAAGTAGTGAGCTTCCATAGTTTGGAAGGCATCTATTTCATGTCATGGATTACTTTATGTATTTTTATCTTTTATAGACTCGGTTTATGGCTATGTCGAGGGCATGTACTGACTAGGTACTCTTTAATCTGGTTTAGAGGCTTAGTATGGACAACTGTGGACTTGGGTATGGTATGATACATATATATATATATATATATATATATATATATATATATATATATATACATTTATATACATTTATATACATATATATATATACATACATACATTAGATTATTATCTTGGTTTTAATTTAATGGTCTTGGTTGGATATTGGGTGGTTGGACTTGGTTGGGTTGGTCTCATATATAGACTTATCCCAAAGTCGCCATATGGTTAAATACGTTATCTTGTTATATGTTCGGAATTCAACTGACTCAAGGTATGCGTTTGGTGGTTGGGTTGGGTAACAGGGACGGTTCCCAGTCCTGATTGGACTTGGGATTGCTCATTACGGCAAGGCCCTGGTTCGGGTTGTGTGAGTTCCGCTAGCCTTAAATTGATATTTCGGATGCAATGGCATTGTCGATTTTTTCATACGAGGTCATTTCGACCAAATGTGGGTCCCACACTCGTATTTTAATTTTTCAACTTTTCGACTAATAGGTCGAAATGAGCTCGGGTGCATTGGGACCCAAACCAAAGGTCTACCTAGACTAAAATCGATATTCCAGATCTACTGACTTAGTCATAATTTTCATCCAAGATTATTTCATTGAAGATTTTGCCCGACGGTCATTTGCAACCAGCGAAGACTTTAAAATAGGAAATTTGCTCTAAAAACCAAACGAACTTCTTGGTAACCGAACCGTCAGTCCTAGCAAGTCATAAATGACTTGGGATAGCTATGACGAAGCTCAAATGGTAAATATAAGCAAAAAATTAAAAAATAATCGGAAGAGTCATTACAATAACTAAGTATGTTGGTTTATTCGTTTTTCTAGATATAGCTGGACGAAAAAATTAATGCAAACATTGATTTGAATCTGGAAGTAAAAAATAACACAAAACTACATTTATCCACTAATCTAATTAGCTATCCTAAAATCATTACAAACAGCAAACTCATCATATAAGAATTATACTGATTAGTCATGGTAATACCCGAGTCTAAAATCTTTGGACGAATGCCATAAAGAAACCATAGTTTGTCTAGTATATATATATATATATATATATATATATATATATATATTTATTTTCTATGATAAACATTACTTACTTGAATGCAGTCCTGAATATGATAGAAAAATAGATTAGCCAGTGACATCATCATTACTCATTTGCACAAAAATTGAAAATGGTAAAACAAAATAAATCTAAAAAATGAAGAATATAACTAATACCATAAATAAATTCATGAATAAAGTTAATGATCAATAATGAATAATAAATAACAAAAAAGAGAGAAGAAAGCTTAGCATTAGTAAAAGTATATATAGGAAAATTTAACAAGCTAGAACACAAATCCAACTCAAATTTCTTTTAAATTTAAATTCAAAAAACTAACTGATTAGGATATTGTTTTGAATAAATGTGAATATTAAAAATAAAATAGAACTTATAGTTTCTAATAAAAAGGAGCCTAAAGAGAATTAAAATTTTTCTACTGCTATTGCTCTTGTTGCTGCTCCTCCTCCTCTTACTACTACTTTATTTGTTACTATGTTATAACTATTATTATTATTATTATTATTATTATTATTATTATTATTATTATTATTATTATTATTATTATTATTATTATTATTATTTTTATTATATTTTAAATTTAAATTTTTATTACTATTAGTTTTTATTTATAATAATGGTAACGACTACTACTACTTTTTTTTTTGGTTTTCTATACAGTGCTCGGTACCCGCATTGGAGTTCGACTAATTCGGATTCGCGTCATGTAGGGCCCCATTCGGAGGGGGGGGGGGGGGGAGCGCTCCCTACCAAGAATTTTTCCATACCTAGAGCTCGAACCTGAGACCTCTGGCTAAGGGAGGAGCAGCCTCATCCACTGCACCACATTCTTTGGTGGTTACTACTACTACTTTAAATTTTTATTACTATTAATTTTTATTACTATTTAGTTATTTGTTACTATGTTGTTGTTGTTATTATTATTATTGTATTTTTAATTTTAATTTAATATTTAAATTTTTATTACTATTAATTTATATTTATAATAATAGTAAATATTATAAATTTAAGAGATATTAAGAAATTAAAATTCTATTCCCATTCAAATTCTATTAAGTTCAAATTTAAATATTATATCATATCAATTTGTTATAAAAAGATCATTTTATTACTCTTTCTTTATCCTTAAGTTTTTCAAATAAAATACATATTTATCCTAAATTTTTACTAGGGGAAATTTTGAAATCAATCCAAACGATTTTTTTATTTATTATAGTTTTATTTTTATTACTACTACTACTTACTAGTACTACCACATATTGCCACTGCTGGTACTACTATTACTTATTTATCTATTATTATTATTATTATTTTATTATTATTATTATTATTATTTCCTTCTTGTTGTTGGTAGGATCACAGCTGATTAGAGTGCTACCAACTTTCGTTTTTGGTTGCAACCGAATTTCAGTGTTGTTGTTGTTGTTGTTGTTGTTAGGAATCACAGCTGATTAGAGTGCTACCAAATTTCATTTTTGGTTGCAACCCGAATTTCAGGGAGAATGAAATTCAAAAAGTTGAGGAATGAAGTAACCTCATCCAATATACTCCTTCCTCTCCTTTAGAGTTGAGTCACTTCGTACCTTCCTAGCCGTCTATTTTAATCGTACCAATTGGAGGAAAGCCCGTCTTTTTTTGCCTATTCCTGGTGCCTAACAGCTAATTAGAGTGCTACCAAGTTTCAAGTTTCATTTTTGGTTGCAACCCAAATTTTTGAAAGAATGAAATTCAAAAAGTTAAGGAATGAAGTAACCTCATCCAACGGCCTCCATCCTCTCCTTTAGAGCCAAGTCACTTCGTACCTTCCTAGCCATCTATTTCAATCGTTCCAGTTGGAGGAAAGCCCGTCTTTTTCTGCCTACTCCTGGTGCCTAAAGGCGAAGAGTTTCTTCAATAGCCAAGTCGAGCAGTCAAGCAGCAGGTTGAAGTCTTTGACTTCATAAGTCCTGTTGCTGCCGTCGCCACCACTGTCGCTGCACAAAATAAGTATTCAATAATAATTATTTACCTGATGTAAAATTCAAAAGAGTCCAATTAGAACTCTTTTTATTACTATCCGCAACTATTAAAACGTACCTACTACTCTTTTTTTAAAAAAAAATTAGTGTTGTTCTTTTTGTTGTTGTTGTAGTTGCTACTACTACCACTACACAAAATAAGGGTTCAATAATAATTCTATACCTTGTATAAAATTCAAAAGAGTCCGATTAGAACTCTTTTTATTACTATCTACTACTATTAATACGTACCTACTACTCTTCTTTTAAAAATATTTTAATTATATTTTTAATCATATGTATTTCAAATATAAGATATTAATACTGGCACTACTACCACTACTACCACCACTACTACTACTATATTATTATTATTATTATTATTATTATTATTATTATTATTATTATTATCACTATCACAATCACTATCACTATCACTATCACTATCACTATCATCATTATCATCATTATCATTATTATGATCATTATCATTATTATTATCATCATTATTATTATTCTTATTATCATTATTATTATTATTATCGTTATTATTATTATTATTATTATTATTATTATTATTATTATTATTATTACTGCTACTATTATTACTATTATTACTATTATTATTATTATTACTATTATTATTATTATTACTACTACTACTACTACTACTATTATTATTATTATTATTATGTATTCACATATAATGTATTACTCCTACAAAATCAAATATATATTATAATGATTAACTTAAATAATTTTATTTTTTAATTGGTAAGTTGGATAAGATTAATTCAAATTTCAAAATCATATTATGTTTTATATTAATAAATTATTAAAATTAGAATGAGAAATTACTACTACTACTACACATAATAATTAATAAGTACTACTTCTACAAATAATAATAATAAATTTTTATTATTATTATTATTATATTTTTTATTTAATATTTAAATAAAATATATATAAATTTGTTTTATAACATTTAAATTTTTAAAAAAGATAGGTTTATGAAACAATAAAAGTCTATCTGGAGCTCTTCAACCATAAATTTCTATTTTTAAGCTAACAGAGCTTTTTTTTTTTTATATAAAGGTAATGTATTTCCAAATTCTAATATTTAATATCCTTTAACTCAAAATTTTTAGTACAATACTATTAAACTTTGTCCTAAAAATTGTCATATGGCGTCTCAATAGTTTGCCATTTGGCTTCTTCTGATGCTTCCTAAAAGCATTATGTCTTCATTTTAGTATCTTTTAATTCGAAGGTTATAATCACAATATGCAGGATTTGTTTTCAATCAAGTATAAAATTTTACAAAAATTGAATTGTCTTCTCAATATGAACAACGAATAATTTAACAGTTCACATAAAGAATAGATATTGTCAATCATAGTAAATAATTAATAATTGTATAGATGTTCTTATATTTATTATTAGTAGAAAATTAAATTAAATTTTTTCGTAAAAAGAAAGAATAATTGCAAATGTTGATGCTCAAATTATTTTCAAAAAGTGGGAGTCGTCTCATTTTTATTTTCTAATAAAAAAACATTAAATATAACTCATCAAAAAATAATTTGATAACATTAAGGGATAATAGTTCGAAAAATGCTTGTACTTTGCCTAAATTTGCAGTTGCGCATACTGAACTTTACGGGGGTCCTATGACACCCCTAACTATTTAAAACTGGAATTAATTCCCCCTACAGGATGACATGGCAAAGAGAGTATGTTTCACCCCTCTTAAAGAGAGTGAGCAACCATCTTTCACCTCTTAATTTTTGAATTTATAAATTTTTTATGTTTTTTATTTATTTTTTCATTTGTGTCTTCTTTCTCTTCTCTCTTCTTTCTTTCTTCTCTTCAACAAAGCACCATGGCCGCTCCATTGTTGAATTGGAATTGCATTGAACACAATTTCATCATACACACACATACACCAAATGGGTCATCTTCAACACAATCAATTCAATTTCATCAATTTGATCAAATTTCAACACATACATATACACCCCAAATGGGTTATTTTCAGTTCTATCAAAATAACAAAACTAACATACCATTGTCGCCGGCAGTCACCACCAACCAACCCACCATTGCCGCCGATAGCTACCACCACCTCAACCACTAGCCTTCTGTCACGACCCGAACCAAGGCTTGGCCGAGACGAGCATTTCGAACCATGGAGGCTCGAAACACCCCTATTTGTCTGGTAATCATGCACCTAATTCATATGATCAAAGTAATGCGGAAGAAACAAAATATAACAAAAACATGGTCAAGAATCATATGAAAACGAAAATGGGGAATAGTGTCCCATAATCTAAATCAACATCTCTAAAACCGTCTGCAAAATCTCTACTACATGACTGAAACAATGTCTATCTAAAAACTGGGACAAGGCCCCCAGCAGACCCTAAAACTAAATATAAGATAAAAGGACTGTAGGACATAAGACCTTCCAAAACATAGAAGGCTCACCACTTGTCTCTGCAACTCTGTCTGAACGATCTACTGATTCTCTTGACCCCTAGACTGAGCCTCTGAACCTGGGAGGTTGGAGAGGGGAGAGGGTCAGCACAAAAGTACTGGCACGCAGAGATGTCAAAACAAAACATAATATCTTTACAAAATATAGTTGAGAGCCATTATAAAGCAATTTCATGTCAAATCATTTGAAAACACATGGGCATAATGCAATAGTTTCTCAACAACAATGAAATGCAACTGAGCTAGGTGGAATACCCTACATAATTTACACCAACTGTCTAACCTCAGTTGCCGCCGAGATTAGAGTATAAGTGAGGGAGAGACACACAAAACACATAGCATGGTGTCTCGACCCAATGGTAGTGCCCAAGATCACTTAGCCCGGGCTCCTACCTATAGTCCCAATTTGGGAATGACATAAAGTCAAGTACACAAGATCACTTAGCCTGGTACCAAATCTTTGTGTCGGCAAATACGTTTTCCAGCGATGAGCCCTTACACTCATACGCCTTCTTCGAGCATCCACCTATCTCATGTAAAATTGATGTATTCAAATTTAATCTAATTCAATTACATATCATATTCTGTAGGGTATCGTCATACCCGAATTGCAAGTCCTCAATATCACTTCCACATATGCATAATCATGTAAAAACCGAGGTACTTCATTATTTACAAGTAGTGAACAATATTTAATTCAAATTCATGCTCTCTTTTGTTGATAACAATATGATATAGGGTATCAAGACATTTTCATGGGAATTTGAAAGCAATTTATCATTCATATTTATCAAACTTTCATGGAAAATCTCAAATCACATATGCATGGTTTCAACCATTGAAGTATATAGGCAAAAAATTCCCATGACATAAAAAAAATGACTTAGAAATCATATTGAAAGTAAGTTATTAGAATTTGATTGAAAACCCCCATTTAAAAGCATGCATGTTCATAAAAACTACACCCATGAGATTTTAGGATAACCTCATGTACCTCTATTTCCAAGGATAATAGATGTTTCTTGAAGCTTGTGGATTAGTGATTCCAAATATGTAATTATCTTTGAAAACCTACGGTCGAATCTTGAACTATTTGGGTTTTTCTTTTGAAACCCTAGAAAGAGTTCTTGAACAATTTGGATGAATGAAGGTGTATTTTGGGGTCTTTAGGAACTGAATTTCGTGTTTATGGCTAAATAAGGGTAGAAAAGGACCATTTTGTCCCAAAAATTGAGTGTTTAAGTCACCTGAAATCTTCACATAGGTGGTGCCTATGCTATCGCCTATGTTTACATAGGCGCCGCCTACTACTTTGAAAGGTCATAACTTCTTGCTCGGGTGTCAGATTTTAGCAAAATTAGTATCGTTGGAAAGCTAACTCAAAGACCTATTATTTGACACATAGCAGTCCCTCTAATTCAACATATATAGATATTTATGGTCGATGAAAGATGACACAAATTACAACATCCACTAAAACTTAATCAACCGAAATAGTTTCAACTCGTCCTTGAGTTGAAGGACCTCTATGGTCTAAATTCAACCTTGAATGGATTCACATACTACGCAAATAATTAACATGCCATATTGGCATAGGATTTATGGCTTCGGGATTATCAACGCATCGAAATCATGGTTTTTATTCTAGCTCAAAATGCGGGGTGTTACACCTTCGTTCAATACTAGAGGGAAAAGGGAAAAATTCAACCAGCATTTACGAAAGTTTCCGATTTGAATAAAATAAACTCACCATTGCCACCACCAACCAACCCACTATAAAAATTACAAAATTAACCCACCATTGCCACCACCAACCAACCCACCATTGCCGTCGAAAGCCACCACCACCTCAGCCACCAGCCTTTGTTCAATGTTAAGAGGAAAAAAAGGAAAAATTCAACTTGCAATTTTTTTAAGAATTTTCCGATTTCAATAAAATTATTGAAGAAGATTTTCAATTTGAATTTGAAATTTGGAAAAGATTTTCTTAAAAAAAATAGTATGAACTAAATAAAATCAAATTTCAAGAATTAAAATCAAGATTTTGGTGAAAATGGTGAAAAATGATGAAAAGTGATGAAAAGAATAAGAATGGAGAAGAAAGTAAATAAAAATTAATTTTAAATAAAAATAAAAGTGTAAATATGAGATTGTAGCGTGTATTACACTTTCTACTCCAAAATTGGGTATAGCATTTCAGGGGAGGAGGGAATTAATTCCAGTTTTAGATAGTTCAGGGGGGTATAGGACCCCCTGCAAAGTTCAGTATGCACAACTGCAAATTTAGGCAAAGTACAGGTATTTTTAAGACTATTATCCCTAACATTAACTTTAAAATTGTGTAAGTTTATCAATGGTTATATCCTTAAATTATAATAGTTACAATTTTCAAGAATTGAACTATAACACATTTAATGCGTATTCATCATGTCCAATGTAGGTGATCATCATGAATGAATAAAGCAAATCTATATCCTAACATTCCTGAAGGAAAACAGAGTCAATAATTAAAAAAAAGAGGGGGTAGGGAGAAAAGATCTTTAAAAATAATTTATGTGTTAATGAAAATGATATATATAGAAGAGGCCATTTTTTCTTAATCTTAATTTAATTTAGAAAATCATATCAGTTTGTTAAAACGATCAATCTATATTTGAATAAAATCTTGATATTTAGTTTGAGTTCTTAAGATGTCACTTGGCATAACCACATGCAAGACTATTCTCCTTTATGTTTATATGGATAGATTTTTCGTTATTATATATATTGATAGGGAATAAATATGAATTAATTAATAATCTACAAAATTTATTTTTGTTATAAGAGCCTAGTTCTTAAGATGTCTCTTGACATAACCTCATGCAAAGCTATTCTCCTTTATTATATATAAATATATAGATATGGAATAAATATAGAATAAATGTTAAATAATTAATAATCTACAAAATTTATTTTTGTTGTAAGAGACTAGTTCTTAAGATGTCAATTGATAGAACCTTATACAAGACTATTCTCCTTTATTATCTATATAGATATGAAATAAATACGGAATAAATATTAAATAATTAATAATCTACAAAATTTACTTTTGTTGTAAGAAGCTAGTTCTTAAGATGTCACTTGGCATAACCATAGAGAGAGAGAGAGAGAGATTCTCGTTTATTATTATTATTATTATATATATATATATATAGATATAGATATTGAATAAATATGAATTAATTAATAATCTACAATAGATTTTTGTTGTAAGATGCTAGTTTTCAAGATGCCAGTTGGCATAACATCACACTAGAGTATTCTCTTTTATTATTATTATTATTATTATTATTATTATTATTATTATTATTATTATTATTAT
>NC_061120.1:36489130-36500820 GCF_002878395.1 Capsicum annuum | reverse complement strand
TATTATTATTATTATTATTATTATTATTATTATTATTATATGTACGAAATAAATATGAATTAATTGGTGAGCTATAAATAGATTTTGTTGTAAGATGTCAGGTCTCTGGATGTCACAAGGGATAACATCATGCTAGACTATTCTCCTTTATTTTATATATATATATATATATATATATATATATATATATATATTGAGAGAGAGAGAGAGAGAGAGAGATGAATTGAATATGGAATAAATATAAATCAGTTAATAATCTACAAATAGATTTTTGTTGTAAGATTTCAAGTGCCTAGTTCTCAAGATGCCACTTGGCTAAGTTTTACGTTGGACTATCTTCCTTTATTATATAATATATATATATATATATATATATATATATATATATATAATAAATATGAAATAAATATAGATTAATTAATAATCTACAAAATAGATTTTTGTCGTAAGAAGTCAAGTGACTAATTCTCAAGATGCCACTTGGCTTAGTTTTAGGCAAGACTATCTTCCTTTATTATATATATAGAGACTAAACTATCTTCCTTTATTGTACATAATATATAGATAAATATAGAATAAATATAAATTAATTAATAATCCACAAAATAGATTTTTGATGTAAGAAGCCAAGTGGCTAGTTCTCAAGATGACACTTGACTTAGTTTTAGTTTAGTCTATCTTTATATTGATATGAAATAAATATCGAATAAATATAAATTAATTAATTGCCTACAAAATAGATTTTTGTTGTAATATACTAAGTGATTAGTTCTTAAGATGCCACTTGACTTAGTTTTAGACTAGACTATCTTTATTATATATAGTTATAGATATACAAATAGATAGATAGAAAAGAGGGGTAGGGAGAGAAGAGCATAAAAAAATTTTATGTGTTAATGAAAATGATATATGGGAGGCCATTTTTTCTGAATCTTAATTCAATTTAGAAAATCATATGAGTTTGTTAAAAAGATCAATCTATATTTGAATAAAATCGTAAGATTTATTTTGAGTGATGACATCACTTTCATAATATTTTTAATTTTGAAATGACTCTTTAATTATAATAATCTTTTCCAGATAAGTTTCTTGATTATTAAATGGTTATCATCTCAATTGACCTTTTTGTAATAATTTATTGATTTACACAATTGTAGTGAAATCATAAACATTTACTTATAATATATTAAATTAATTTGAGCATATTTTGAGTGATGACATTTTTTCCATAGTATTTTTAATTTTGAAATGACTCTTTGGTCACATAATTTTTTTCATATAAGTTGCTTGATTACTAATTCATTATTCTCTTAATTGACTTTTTTGGTAATACTTTCTTGATTTAGATAATTGTAGTGCAATCATAAATATTTCTTTTTATGCAATATAGTATTTAAATTAATCGTAAACATATTTTGTGTGATGACATCTTTTTCATAATATTTGTAATATTGAAATAACTCCTTGGTCATTATAATATTTTTCATATAAGTTGCTAGATTATCAATGAGTTATTATTCTCTTAATTTATTTTCTTATGATACTTTCTTGAGTGATTCAGTTGTAGTAAGTCATAAATAATTAATATACAACAACTAAATTAATTGTGATCATATGTTGAGTGATGACATCTTTTATAATAATCCTGACAAAATTTTTGACTGAATTTATATATATATAATTGAAGAAGAAAATTTTAAGAAAAAATCTAGGTTGTTTTCATCCAATGGGAGTTAATCTCAATAGTTTTCATCTAATAGAAGTCAAACTCAGTTGCTTTTTACCACAATATAAAATAATTAAATAATCTATAAAATAATTTTTTGTTACACAAAATTAATTTTTATTGTAAACGTCTAGTTCTCAAGATGTCACGTGACATTATATATATATATATATATATATATATATATATATATATATATATATATGAAATAAATATGGAATAAATATAAAATAATTAAATAATCTACAAATAGTTTTTTGTTGTACAAAATCGATTTTTGTTGTAAGTGGATAGTTCTCTGTCACGACCCGAACTAGGGCCTGACCGTGGTGGGCATCCCAAATCCACCGAGAATTGGAGACCACCCTCTGAGCCTATTCCTATGCAAACAATAACACCTAGCAGCAGATGAATACCAATAAAAGATAAAATATAATAAGAAATACAAGAAGAATCTATATTGGATCAATAGTCGAAACCATCCACAATACCCATGTCCATAGTATCCACAAAGCCTCTAACAAAAATCGAGTACCAATAAAGTGTTAGGACATGCCCCCGACCATAGCCAAAATAAATCTAAAATAAAGTCTACGATGTGAGAAACCAAAACATGAAATGAAGTATTCCAAATGATGGAAGTTCACCACTTCAAGTCAACTCACGAACTAACAATGAACACCTGATCACTGCGCATGAAAGGTAGACTTGCCTTTGGACCCTACATCGTGTGGGGATACAGCGGCTGAACACGGTTAGCGGTTGGAGCGCTAGCATATATCTTAGGAATAAGGGAACAAATAATGTCATGGACAATAATTCAATACCAGTCAAATCCCATGCATATCATGAAATGCAAATACATATATACATATATCACATGTCGGGGTAGGGAACAAGGCAAAAGTTTTAAAATCTTAACCTAGGCTGTGTAGCTTGACCATCATAAAATCCATTTACGGGCTATATGGGTCCATTTGTGATCCCCCGATCGGGCCTCAGAGCATGTTAGCGGCACGTACCAGAGATATCATAGAAGGCCGTGGATTCTCATATACCCTTCACCAACTATGATACAAGTATATATATATATATACACACACACACACTTTGGGGATTCCCTAGTACCCCATAAGCACAAGGTCATCAAGACCAACCCTCACGTCGGTAATCATGAGTTTCTAGTATCAGTCATTCGGATTCACACCTTCACAGCTAGCTAACACAACCTCCTTTAAGCCCAATTAAAATATTTAAAACATAACCTATTTACCAAATTTTCAGGAGTCAATTATAAAGGCATTATTAAGTAATATCGGCATACCGACTATAGCTTGCAAGCAATGCCATTAACTAATACTTTTGGGGATTCCTTCGTACCTTGCAGAATCCATAATTAAAATCACTTAGGGATTTTCGTGTACCACATAAGGTTTTCAATACCATCATCATTATCTAATTAGCCAATTATGTTATGCATTAGTTTTAATAAAGTAGACCAAACCAATTATTTTTGGGATTCCGTTGTACCCCTATTACCATAGTATGCAAAATTAGGGAATCCATTGTAGCCCGAACTTCATTAACCTCTTTTTATTTATATACCAATGTATTAATACAAGTGAGCAAACCAAACTAGGTGATAAAATCACATTCATTGGCCATTTCACAAACAGGTTGAAGGCACATTATTTCCAAACCATATACCAAGGTAAAATCATCAAATTGGGGATTAACCATGACCCCTCCATTTAATTTTCTTTACCATGCATCCCACAATGTTCATAAGCATTAATAAAGTATGAATTTTGCATAATAAACCTTGGAAAAACATCTAAACTGAATACATTCACAACCCTTAATCCATAGTTCAAAATCCATTATCAAAACCATGAATAATAATCAATTTCATGCCATTAATAAAATATAAGTTCAAGAAAAATAGACGCATGCTTTAATTTCCAAGAAATTCAAAAAAAAAATAATTTCCTTAGGACCCTAGATGATCACCTTCTTAAGCTCTAGCCTTGAGTTGAAAGGGCATTTTGAGAGAGAATAATTGAGAGTGAAAATAATGACCTTAGTATCATGAAAACTGATGAGAATTGTCTTATATAGTCCTTAGGGGTTATTTTAAGTGAAAGACCTCATTGCCCCTCATCCCATTTAAAAGAAACAAAACTGGCGCAAAAAATAAATGGGTCTGAGGCACGGACCTTATAGCAGAGGTTCGACCTTCGTGTCATGGACCCTATAGCGAAATACAATCACGGAGATTAGTCTCCAAGATACCCTCCATGAAACGCCAATATCACAGAGTCTTGCTGCCTCCGGGGTCCGAAATCACCTCGAGCCCCGTCTGAAAATTCTGAAACTCTTTCGGATTATCCTTTTAACATCCCTGAACACAATTTGGGTCAAATGATACTCCAAGCATGAAAAGGCCAAAAATAAATTGCTCAAATTTGAGAGTGTTATATTCCCAAGATGTCACTTGGCATAATCTCATGCTAGACTATTCTCCTTTATTATACATATAGATATGAAATAATTAAATAATCTACAAAATGATTTTTTGTTATACAAAACTGATTTTTATTATAAGAAGCTAGTTCTCAAGAAGCCACTTGGTGTAATCTCATGCTAGCCTATTTTTTTTAATTATTATTATTATTATTATTATTATTATTATATATATATATATAAAATAAATATGGAATAAATATCAAATAAATAAATAATCTACAGAATAGTTTTTTGTTGTACAAAATCAATTTTTATTGTAAGTGGCTAATTCTCAAGATATCACTTGGCGTAATCTCATGCTAGACTATTCTCCTTTACTATATATATATATATATATATATATATATATATATATATATATATATATATATATATATAATTAATGTGAAATAAATATGAAATAATTAAATAATCTACAAAGTAATTTTTGTTGTACAAAATTGATTTTTGTTGTAAGAGGCTAGTTCTCAAGATGTCACTTGGTATAATCTCACGCTAGACTATCCTTCTTTATTATATATATAGATATGAAAATGAATATGAAATAATTATACTATCTAAAAATAGTTTTTTGTTGTACAAAATTAATTTTTGTTGTTAGAGGCTAGTTCTCAAGATGTCACTTAGCATATTATCATGCTAGACTATCCTCCTTGATTATATATACTAGTATTAGTAGTCATGCGATGCAAGAATATTATTTAAAGAAAAAAATCATAGTTAATATATAATAAAAATAGTTTAGATCTACAAAATTACCAAACAAATATGAAGGAAAAGTCAAAATTCCTGATTAAGAACAACAATCAGTCAATGTCCCAGTCATATTTCTTACATTTTCTTTGTCATACTGTTTATTGATCTCATTATCTAGTGATACTATTTTATCGAAAGCTTACAATCTAATGACGATGAAATTAACTTATTTTTATTGAAAATTCTTATTGTCATACACATCAGTTAATCTTACAACAGTAAATTATTTTTATGTTTACCAAGCTTACCGAATATTTTTTCTCAAGAATAAGAATATTGTCCAAAATCATTTTTTCAACAAATGATTTTCTTGTTCCAAGCATATGTTGTGGATGCAATATTTGACCTCTTAATGTGTTTCTTCTTTTACTGAACTCATAGTTGAATCGATAACGACATTTCATCAACATATTTAGTCTCATATTCTACAGAAATGTGATGTTCGAAGAATTAAAGAAAGGATCAAGAAAGTCAACCATCTTTATATAATAACTATGTAAGACCCCAAAACAATATATAATAAAGGAACTATATTATCAACAATATAAATTTGTATTTGTATAAAGAAATAACCAAACTAACAAACTTATTTTTCTCAAGAAAGAAATCCTATAGATAATTCAGATAATTGTCGACAAATGATTTTGTTGTTTCAAACTTATGTAACGCTATGGATACATTGTTCAAACCTCCTCATACTTGAAACTAGTGAAAACATTTCATCAACATGCTTTGATATCTTACTTCATGAAAACTTGATATTTAAAACCTAAAATTCATGAAGGAAATCAAAGTTAATATTTTGAAAAATATCGAAAATCTTATTTCTACATATTCATATTGAAGAACTTGAGAAATATTAAAGTTAATGATCTATAACTAAAAGAAAAGAAGAAGAAAATGTAATAATATTTATGTGTTATTGAAGGAGTATATATAAGAAGTCAAATTTTCATTTTAGTTCAAATTCAAAACTCATATCAATTTATCAAAAAAAAAAAAAAAAAAGAACAATTTATCTTTGAATACGATTCTAAGATTCATACTTCATATATACGATATTCCTCATATGAATTTTTTTTTAGAAACGGCTCTTTGATTACAATATATTTTCTATATATAAGTATCACTTTAATTACTAATTGATTATTTTCTTAGTTAATATTCTTGGTATGATTCATTGATTTTCTTACTTAAATGTGACGAAATCATGAATATTCATTGTCATATAATTACTTCTGATGTGATAAAACGACAAATATTTCAATTTCTTAGAACAAAAATTATTTGATTTTGAATTAAAATATTTATTTTGCAGTAACATAGCTGTAATTTGGACAATTATTAAAGAATATCAATTAGCAATTTTTTTCAATATACCACTTGGCTTAACCTTATACTTCATTACTTCGTCTTATTTAAATATTAATTTTAATTAATTAAGCTAAAGAATATCAATAAGAGAAAAAGAAAAGCTAAAATAAATTTTAAATAATTTTTTATTACTTTTCCTCTTCATCTTATTTTTAACTTCCCCCAAAATCTCTTGTAATTGACTTTCCTTTAAATCTCTCTTAATTTACCAGAAATAAAGTACAAAAACTAACGACCGACTGCCTTTAATTATAAAAATCTTTTCAATAAATAGGTTTACTTAATACTTAAAATATACTTTCACCATAATTAAGTGGCATATTTTAGGAAGTTTTGTGGAATATCTTATTGTGAAAATGTAAGCCAATCTTTATTGATTTTAACCATAATATAAATTTTTCACAAAAAAAAATAAAAATTCCTTGAGTATTAATTCGAATTTCAAAAATCAAAATAAGATCATAATTGATTGCATAAAATAAACTAATTGATTAGTTGCATTATCATTGATTTCAAATAACAATTATTATTAATTAAAACCATAGATCAATTTATTTAAATTTGAATATTATTAGTTGAATGCATGTACATTATAATTCAAGCGACTTAGAACCCGTTTGGATAGGATTAAAATCTGGTCAAATCAGTTTTAATATCTTTTTTAGCTTTTTAACATGTTTGGTAAAATTAAAAAGTGCTTCAAAAAAGCTAAAAACTAATTAAAAAAATCAAAAGGTGAGAAGCTGGGTACCCCTAGTTTTTTACTTTTTAGATTAAAATTCTTTTAAATTTGACCAAAATATTTACCTTTTTATCCTTTATATTTTCCTCCAATTTCAACAATATCCTAAACTTGTAGTCCTTAAATATGTAGTAGTAGTTTTTCCTTTTCATTTTTTCTTTGTTTTCATCGAATTCATCATTATGTCGGAGGTTTGTTCAAAAATTTTATTTTAGAATTAAAAATTATAAATAATTCACCTTATTTATGATGTTAGCAACTTTAAAGACATTTAAGTCATTTTAACAACAAAAAATTGTTTAACATCACTTGTTTACCAAACACATTAATAACTTTTTTTCAATTTCAGCACTTCTATCCAAACACTTATCTGCATAATTTATAAGCACTTATTTTAAGCTTTTAATCACTTAAGCTAAAAAGCTATTTTTTTAATCCTATCCAAACGGGCTCTTAATTTTAGAAATTATCTGAACCTATTATTAGATAAATTTAATTACAAAAGTTTAGAATTTATTTACTGTTAAAAGAGTTGTCAATATTAACTAATTTTTACCTCAATATTATATGATCAATTTGGTTATAGTAAATTATTGTTACCTAATTTAATATTATTAATTTGATTATAATAATCACTATTACACAAAAACTTTCAATACTAGTTTCAAAAATTATAACAAGATCACAATTGATTACATAAAATCAGTTAATTGATTATTTGTATTCTCATAGATTTAGAGCACAATAATTAATAATTAAAATGATAAATTAACTTATTTATATTTAAAATATTATTTAAATTTATGTACATAGTAATTCATGTGGCGTAATTTTAGGAATCAATCTAACCTATTATTATCTAAATTCAATTATGAATTTTAAAATACTTTTACTGTTAAAATATCTATCAATATTAATTGATTTTCACATCAAATTTATCTCATTAACTAGTTTAGGTGTACGCGCTTTGCGCGTGTACCTCACTTTAATGAGTTCAAACATTACGTTAAATAGGGTGTTTGTTTAAATAATAAAAATAAATATAATAATTAAATTTAATATCTTTTGAGTACGTAAAGATAAAGAATTTATTTACTAAACCTAATCTTTACAAAAAATATTTTTAAAAGTCACTGACATTCATCTACCATATGTAAATTACAACAAAATAATACAATGATAATAACATCAAAATAATACAATTAAATCTAAATTTTACACACAAAAATTTTTCAAAGTCGTCCGATACTCATCTACCACCTGTAAACAATAATAAAATAATACAATAATAGATATATCAAAATAGTACAGCTAAACCTAATCTTTACACAAAAAATTACTCAAAGTCAATCAATATTTATCTATCACTTGTAAACTGCAACAAAATAACACAATAAAAGTGATATCAAAACAATACAATTAAACTTAAATTTTACACACAAAAATTTCTCAAAGCCGATTGAGATTCATCTACGAATTTTAAGTTACCACAAAATAACAAACTAATAAAGATATTATGTTAATACAATTAAACTTAATATTTACCTAAAAATAAAATTTTAAGTCGGTTTATATTCATCTAACATCTGTAAATTAAAAGAAAACGAAGTTGTCTCTTCCATGCAATACATTCTTCTTCTGCACAACTTGACTTTGATGCTGTATCATTGTCAACCATATCAACAAACAAAGGAGCCTTCATTATCATGATTCATGCACGAGAAGAAAAACAACAACAATGTATATTTTCTCAATTTTATAATATTTTTCTCTGATACTTTTCCTAAACCCAATATGCTTACGTGCAAATATTTTTCTTTGTGACCTTTCCTAAACCAAATATGTTTACGTGCCTTTCTTGCCTCATTTTGGGATTTTTATTCAAACCGTTTTATTTTAGAAAAAATAATGTGGAGTACGAGTCATAATTATTAAGTGTTAAATATACAAATTTTTTCTTTTGTATTTATGTAAGTCTCCTTTTACATATCAAAAAGGGTTGCTCATAAAATTTACATATCAAAAAAGGGACGAATTTCGTTAATAAATTCGTATTTTAGGAGTATTTTTTAATTAGACAGTAGAAAATAATAATAATTAATTTGCTATCATATATTTAGGAGTACATATGTTTTAGGAAGCATAGTAGAAAAGAAAATATTAATTAATTCTCATACCATATATTTTAGGAGTTTCATATATTTTATGAAGTCTAGTTAATATAATAAAAAAAATTAAATAATAAATTAAAAAAATAATGAAAAGACAATTTTGTCTAAAAGAAAATTTTTAATGAAGGGTAAAAAATTCAAATCACTTTTCTAAAGCACTTCACACTTTTAATATACTATAGATATTTCTTAGTGATTGCATCCTAATAGGATAATTCTACCACGTTTCCTAGATGGTTGTAGTTCCTTTTATAGCTTAATCAATTGGTATAACTAATACATGATTGTGACATCACAAATTTTAATATAATAAATATTAATTAAAATAATAATTTATTTATTTACATTTGAAATATTATTATTTAAATTTATGTACATAGTAATTCATGTGGCGTAATTTTAGAAATCATCATTATCTATTATTGTCTAACTTCAATTACAAATTTGACAGTATATTTATTGTTAAAATATCTATCAATATTAACTGATTTTCATGTCAAATTTATCTCATTTATTTAATTATAGTGATTGTGTTCTATTAGGATGATTCTAATATGCTTTTTAGATGGTTGTAGTTCCTTTTGTAGCTGAACCGATTAGTACAACTATACATAATTTTGGCATCACAAATTTTAAAAATGACAGTCCTCACAAAATTTTTGATAGAATTTAAATATATAAAATTCAAAAAAAAAATTAAGGAAAAATGTTAGTAGTTGTTTTCATCCATAAGAGTCAATCTTAGTAGTTTTCATCCAATAGGAACCAAACTTAGTTATTTTTTAACCACAATATAAATAAATATGAAATAATTTAAAATTTGAATATATATAATTCAAGAAATTTTTTATAGATTTTTTTTCATTTTTTATTTTTTTAAATACAAACATACATACATACATACATACATACATACATATATATATATATACATACATATATATACATATATACATACATACATACATACATACATATATATATATATATATATATATATATACTAGTTTAGGTGTACGGGCCTCGCACGTGTACCTCACTTTATCGAGTTCAAACGTTGTACTAAATAAGATATTTGTTTTAATAATAAATATGAATACAATAAACAATGTGATGATACAGACAACAAAATAATATAATTAAATCTAACCTTTACACAAAAATTTTCTCAAAGCCATATGACACTCATCTACCATCTGTGAACTATAATAAAATAATACGATAATAAAGATATCAAAATAATACAACAAAACTTAACCTTTACACACACAAAAAAATTAAAACAGAGATATAAATACAATACAATTAAACCTAACCTTTATCTAAAAGGTTTCTCAAAGCCAACATTCATCTACCACATGTAAATTCATCTACCACTTGTAAATTCATCTACGACGTGTAAACTATAAATATATCTTGATTAATAAATAAACATACCTATTATACTATAAATATATAGTCATTGGATTAAAATTCTACTTTCACTTTTTTTAATCTTATTTTTGGATAAAATTATTTGATATCATTAGAATTTAATTCAGTTAGTACTTTTCTAAAAGCTAGATTGTTAATTTGACTAAATCTCCTAATATCTCATGTGGATAAAAGAAAAAAAAAAGAAATTCGTATACAATTAGAGTGGCTAACCAATTTCTTATTACGAAATATAATCCAAAGAATTTGGTAAAAGTTATAAATAAGTGAATTTTAAATTATTTATTATATATAAGTCATTATAAAAAAATCACAAAAAACATCTCAATTATCAATTACCTATTCAGAATAGATGATAATTTATTAGTTAAACTTCAAGAACATACAAAAATCACTAAAGAGAACTTCTCAATTAGTAGAAGTCTAACAGAAATACATGATAATTTATTTTTATAACATAAAAAACATATTAAAATTTTAGAAAACTTACCTCAAATCACAAGAAAAATTATCTCTTCAATCATAAATACTGTTAATATTTCACTAAAAACTTCTCAATTATTAGCAATTAACTATCACGAATACATGATGATTTGTTATTATAAACTTCAAGAACATACTAATTAAAATTTTAGAAAACTACCTCAAATCACAAGAAAATTTATTTCTTTAATCATATATATTATCAAGATCGTAAACATCAAAAACAAAAATTTTAGAAGACATACCTTAAATCCAATCAAATTTATGAACAACGATAATAAAGATTTTTTGTTTTGAGAACTATATTGTCACATATTATTGTAGAAAGAAGAATTCTCAATTTATAAGAAATTTTAGGTTTAGTTTACTTTCCTTCTTTGTCAATTCAATTTGTATTTATTTAATGTAATAAATTAGCCTTTGTAATTTTTTTGTTTCCATGTTTTGTTTAGTTTTTCTTTTTTCTTTCTTCTTTTTT